>NC_084537.1:19530691-19550691 GCF_024500275.1 Phycodurus eques
GAGTGCAAGGCACCAGGTAGAGCAAGGCCGGCTGGCCCATCTGCATCACGGCTAACGCCACGAAGGTGATCAGCAGGCCCACACCGTATGCTAAACGGGGGTAAACGGGACTGTCAAAAAACAAAACAAAAAAACTAATCGTATGATACATACCTATTGTACAGGCCACAAAGTAGATTCTGGAGGATTGCATCAAAATGTCAAAGCGGTGGCAGTACACCACCAACAGGCCTGGAAAAATAAAGAACCATAAGAGACCAATAGTAATGTGTCCGTGGATACTGAGTTTTACATTTGAAACATACAAACTGGAGGCTTTATTTATCCGTACAAATAATCTGTTTAAATATCACCACCAATCAAATCCTTCATCCCGCCTAGGTACCCACCAATACATTTTTTTTTACATTTTGAAAAATAATTTGTATTTGGGGGGAAAAATGCTTTTTAATCTGAAAACCAATGGAAATGTTCTGTTTTGAATAAATGTCTTAAAATCACAAAATTTGTGAAAATGTTTTTGATCAGAAAAAGAGAATCAAATTTGTGACTTTTTCTTTTTTATTTTAAAACCAAGAAAAATAATTGTTTGCTTAAAATAAAGAAAATTAGGCAATGTTTTTTTTAATCCAAAATGAAAAGTGTTTAAAATCTGACAGCCAACTAATAGTGTTTCAAACAATATATTTTTAAAAAAGAATAGATTTGGAGATATTTGGGATGTTTCAAGTAAATCAAGTAAAATAATTCATTTTTTACTTTTGAAAAATTGGCGAGTCGTGTTTCTTTATCCAAGACACAAAGAAAAAATCTTTTTTTTTTCTTCACTAAGGCGCAAAGGTTGCGCCTTAGTGGAGGTCTACAGCCTACGTTTGGTCAAGGTCGTGTAATCACCTGGCACCAGGACGTCGCCGAAGCCCAGCAGGGAGAAGGGTCGATCGCACAGGGCAAGGGGCGAGAAGTTCAAGCGCGGCACTTTGAGCACCATCGGAAGCTGTGGACCACCCCAACAAAATCGAGTTCGGAATCAACCTTTTTTGTACCGATAGCATGGCGCTAACTCACACGCACCTTTTCGTGCGTGGCTGAGTCAGAGGGGCCTGCCGCCACCTCCACCATGATGCTCTCGCCACTCTGTGGAGAGAAGGGAACGGATGACGTCAAGAGTCGGGAATGTGAAATGAGGTGGCATATATAAAACTACCTTAGTGAAGAAGGGCGTGATAAACACGAAGAAGACGTCATAGACGAAGAGCACCGTCAGTAGTAAAGTGCAAGCCTGACATTGGGGAAATTAAGAAATCGCTCAACTTAAGTTAATACAGTAGTTTTCTGATATGTTCATGGTGATAGTACCTTAAATGTTGGCAGCCTGACAGTCTTGAGCATGTAAAGACAGAAGGCGATCCCCAGGGTGTCCTGCAGTACCCAGGCCCACCTGGACCACACACAGGGAAAAAAAAAAAAAAAGCCTTTGACTTTTTGTTCTGTACCCCCAGCGCCAACCCAGAATACAGGGGATGAAGTCGACCTGGCGATTTACACTTCCGTGCTGGCATTTAAGAAGATGGAAAAATTGCCAGGTCAACTTGTTCCTCCTGTTCAATGTCTTCTGAGGTGGTATTCGAACCGAAACAGAACCAGACTGTTGTGTCGGCGTTCGCCAAGTTAAACCCCGCCTTTGCTGTGTTCTATGTAAAAGGCAACAGCGGATAAATTACCTAACTACAGTATCATCAGAGGAATAATCCTAGGTTTGAGACGATAACGCGAATGACTAAAAAATAATTGGATCACAAAAAAGGTCTATGCAAAATCTCTGCCTCAACGCTTCACACGTATAATTTTTCCACACGGCTTAATGTTACCCCAAGTGGACAAAAAAAATACCTGACCCTTACATGAACTTCATTTTATTGTGTTGCTATTGTTGTTTAATAATGCAAAATCAAGTTTCATCCAATTATTCGATGGGATAACTGATGTTATCTGGTTCCAAAAATATTTGATAGGTGCAGCTCCTTTCACACTGTCTGCAAAAGGTAAACTTTTTGCCCTCACTTTTTTTCTGTGTTGCTGTTCTGTATAAATGGCAATGACAATGAATGGCAGGGCCGCCTGGGAATTTTCCACCTTCTGAGGTAATAGAGCTGTAATACTAGCAAAAGGAAGTGAAGTTTTAATACCCGACCCTCACTTTTTCTGACCAGTATTTTATGTCATACAAGACACTGACAGCATCTAGTTATTTGATTGCAGGATGCCATGTTGCTGTGCGAAAGCGCACTCAGTTGTGGAAACATCCTGCCTTCGCCTGGTTCAATGTACTGTCAGCACCAAAGGTGGATAAACGTAGCATTTTCTGTTACGATGCTGACATGACTGATTTGCGGAATGTCTTTGTGGAAGAGACCTATGGCTGTGTCAGCAAGGTAGAAAAATGCAGCGATTTTGCAGGATCAAGTCTGGCCACTCACTGGTCCTCGTTGCGAAACACCATCCAAGTGACACTGACGCCCACACAAAGCACCGACAGCAGCAGGGCGCGCACCTGGGGACGCTTGTGCAAGTAGGGAAGGTTGTTCTCTGGAATCCTACGTGTGGAGAAAAAAGGGGGTGGGGTGGGGGGGAAAGTCTTACAACAGTGGATAGTGAACCGCCACTGATTCACAATTTGTGACTACCAGCTGCTTGCAAATTATTCTGTAGAAACTTCAGAACTATTTGTTGAAAAACTTCCAAATCATGCCTATCCCCATATTTTTGTGCTCTCGCTCTCTCAAACTGATTGCGCCTTCTAGAGCGCCGTGTTAGCGGAGAAATAGCTGGCATTGGCCACCTGCTGATAGCCTGCCAGCTTGACAGCAAACAGCTGCGTGATGAAAAGATTCCAGCAGAGGTCCGACTGGCAGGCGAGGCTCCTTGTGAAGTAGACGCCGTATAAAGAAGGGTGGTAAACTTCATGATGATGCAGAGAAATCGCAAAAAGCTAGTAATGGCGAGTTGCTCAATGTGAGGTACACTAAATGCCCAACCAAAGATTTAGCCGTTTGCAATATACTTTAAGTCTTTTTGAAAAATTAGAGTATCTATGCATCACTGAGTCAAAAACATAAGAAAATGCCAAATAGAAAAATTGTTGGTATTTGTACAGGTTGCGAAAATCTGTAAGCCATTGGTGTGTAATGTAATGTAAGATAAGTTTGAAATTATATTCAGTTGTTTTAAGATAATAGTTTGGTGTATATTTACAGTTTAAATTGCTTTTTGGGGTGGGGGGGGGGTATTACTCATGAATTTGTATTATTCATGTCGGGTTTTGGTCCAGAACCCCGACAAATGGCGAGGGTTTACTGTATTTGTTTGGAACTTGGCGCCGAGCGCCTCACCTGCACTTGCAGAAAGGAAGACGGCGCACAAAAGGCCACAGGCAGCTGTAGAGGCCCACGGACGACGCCAGGCAGAAAATGGCTATGACCCAAATGGCTGTAACCAGAGGAAAAACACTGTGTACGAAACGACTATTTTGATGTACTTAATGACGTCTCCCGAGTGTGTATGTTACCCAGGCTGTCGTAGAAGAAATAGAGCAGCACCAGCATGCTGCAGCACATGACCACGAACACGCAGATCATGATGGGCGTCACATCCAGCGTCTCCTCATCCTGCTTGTCCGCCCCGTCATCGCGCTTGTGCTTCATGTAGCGCCTGCATTGGAGGAAGGTATTTATTATGGGAGAGATGTCTATTTGAGGAGTGGTGCTTATTTATTCTAGTGGATGGCACACCTTCAGCGAATATAAAGTGCATCCGTCAACTTCATCAACAGCAAAGCTAAGTTCACAGGATGTGCTGAAGGTATTTGTTACGGGGCGGCTGTGGGCCATCTGTTTGAGGTGCGGCGTTAATTTTAGGGCTGTAACGAATACTTGAATGTTTCAAGTACTTTGAACACAAAAAGTGCTCGAGGAATTTTCTCTGCCTCGCGGATCCGCTTATTTAACTTATTCACTGCCAGCCGTCCGAGTTTGTTGAGTTTGATATTGGATCTGTAATTATGTGTGTCCGCCTTTAAGAGGGCGGGTGAGGGTGAGTAGTGTGACGTAAGCGTAAGGAAATGTCAGTTTTGGATAAGATGCTGTTGCCATGAGTTGTGGCCGACAGCAGCTCGTAAGTTTGTGATGTTCTTGTGTTGCCGTGAGTTCACTAAAGCGACTGAAAGTGCATTGGCGACTCCATTCCTCATTGACCAATTCCCAGGGCATTACAGTACTATTGTGGTATATACAGTAAGCTGCATGTCATGGCAGGAAAGAGTTCATTGTCAAGCTGAGACACATCCCACAGTGCTTAAGCACCCTGAATACATTACGTCATGTTATAGCCACGCACACTGTAGTTATATATTATTGCCAGTGAGCTTACATCGTATCTGCAAGTGGCTACATTTTGAATCATGTACTGCAAGTGGGAAGAAAAACAGATTGCGAGAGGAAATGTTTGTGAAAAATGTGAAGGTAATATTTGTTTCCTATTGAGGTATCTTCATTTTAGTTTAGTCTGTTCTAAGATAACGCACAGCCACGAACCTACTGTATTATGTCAGACCCTCAAATGCAGTTGCAAAACAGGCTCCTTATGCCTTTTTTAATTAATGCCTTGTTTTTTTTATACTTTTGTACAAGAAATTTCGTTCCTCACTGAAAATATTTCTAGACAAAAAGTTTGCTGCTCAATGTGACTAAGAAATAAAAGTTGATTTATAAAAAAAAAAAAAAAAAAAAAAAAAAAACACTAAGTGAAATGGCTTATTATTTCTTGTTTATTCATAATTTGTCTTTAACCAAGCAAAATTTGTATGTATATGAATACTCAATTTGTTAAAATTTTTAGTAGGATATTCGAATCCTAAAATATTTGATAGCTGCAGCCCTAGTTTATTTATTCAAGTGGACCGCGGACCTGCCAAACGATTCATTGGGGCTCTGTGTCTGAGAGCAGAGGCCGCTGTTGTTTTCAGGGCTTTCCTCCACTATATCAAATATTGTGCATCTGTGGTCTTTCTTAAGAGGATTTAAAAAACACTTTGTTTGGAAAAAATGAGGCGTCTATTAATTCAGTGGTTTGAAATACTGCAAAGAACATAATGTCTCTTCACGAAGAGCCAGGGTGAGCTCACAGAATGTGCCAAAGATTCGGAAAAAACCCTTTAGGTGCGGCGTTCATTTTTAAAGAGGACTGCACATTCGCCCAATGATTAATTGGTACTTGACCTCTATTAGAGAGGAGGGCACCTGTAACATTTTTAATTTCTTAATAGGCGTCAATTTGAGATGTGGCATTAATTTTTTTTCCAAGTAGTTGACCCACCTTCAGAAAGTGCATGTGTGAACTTCGGCAAGAGCAAAGGTGTGATTACAGAACGTGACAAAAACATCCTTTGATGGCATTTGATTGAGATGCGGTGTTTATTTACTGAAATGGACCACGCACCAGTGCTTAATGGGGATTGCTACGATGTGCTATAATGTAATACAGACCATTTTATTTCCCTATTTTTCTGTCGTTATTATGAGCCTTCCAGCATCCATGCTTACTTCTTGCGGTCCTTGCTGCCAGCCCAGTGGCCACCGACGGCAACAGTTCCCACAGCCATGAGAAAGATGATGACCATGTTGTAGTCCAGCACTGGCTCATTTGGGGCGTACATGGCCACCAGCCTGCCCTCGCTGAACGTCTGCCACAAGAAAACACGAGTTGTCAGGGGTGACAATCAGGTGTCATTTGAAAAGTGCGAAAAACGAACTTGAAAAAACATTTTGCTCTTGTTTTACTTAATTAAAAATTCTACCTTGTGGTGAAGTGAGTGTGGCATCCATTTTTTATATTTTGTGGTTCTTTACGCTTTACAATTTTAAAAAAATGTAAAAGGTTTTTTGCTTTTAAGACTTGTGCGAAATAAATGTTTATTAGCAGATTGGCTGAAAGGAATCTGATTCTTAAGCATGTGGTCTTCATTTTGAAAAAGTTACAAAATATGTATTTTTGGGCTCAAAGTAGGCATTTTTCTGTGTTTGTTGCAGTGATGCATGACAGGAGTCAGGCGCTCACCTTGCTTATCTCCAGCATGTCAGAGTAGCTGAGCAGCGCGACAGGGATGTCAATCTCCTCGTACTGAGTTTTGTTTCCCGCTGGCGGCGTCTGAAATGAAAACAAAACAAATTGCCAGGCACCACATTCAATGGGAATCCTTCAAATCTGATCGAGGTTACCAGTCTGTCCTTGCTGACAATGAGAAGGCCCTTTGCACCGTTCATCTGTGCCAGGCGGACTTTCTCGTAGAAGGTGCAGTTGCCCCTCATCACCATGGCGATGCGGTTGGGGAAGCCTCCCTCTGGGACGTCGGCAGGCGAGCACAGGACGGAATTGGTCAGGTCGTAGAGCTGGAGATGCGACTGCAAATATGCGGGAAACGCTGGTGTTACATTTCACTTCATAGCAATCCCCTGTATATTGTGTAATTTTGCAGCATAGAGATTAAATCTGATTGGTCACTTGTTAAGTGCTTTGATCTTTGGGACATCACCTTTCAGATGGATGCCATGTCCCCCTCCCATTAAAAATCACTTGATGGGGAAAAAAATAAGTGGGGCCATTAGATAGTTGTAACTTACTTTACCATGACATACACCACCGACAGAGCAGAAATGGCATCTGTAAAGCTGACATTTGCGCTGCAGTTTAAAAAGATATGCTCACAGAACCTTATTAATTTTATTTACCCATAAAAATAGGGTTGAGGGGGGGGGGGGGGGGCTACGGTGATGCCACACTCCAATTAATCGCCAGGTGAAAAAAATACATAGCAACTCAAATAAATGCCTTTACTTCCCTCATAATAGTTTATTCCGCTAGGTAGTTGTCATTCCTATTAATCGATATCTTTACTGTGACACAAGCTGCCAACAGAGCACAGGTGCCATCTGTAAAGCTGACATTTATACTCAAATGTATGGGGAAACTTCTCATTTCACTGAACCATAGAAATAGGGATCAGGGGGCAACAAAAGAACAAAGGAAGGCCTCCTGTAAACAGAAGCCGGGTTACTCTGCAGTTGAGTACTCACTGCCTTGTTGAGGTCCTGAGGCAGACGAGCCCACTGCGAGTTGAAAAAGATGCAGTAATCCTTCCCTTTGCGGTCGTCACTGAAATGGGCCATGCCGTACTCCGCTGCCACCTGTGTACGTGACACGGTCAGCAAACAAATATGACCACAGTTTTGACTTTATTCACTCAAAATGGCCGTTTCCTGGCCACACCATTAGGTACACTTGCATTTGAACAAGACCCAATCAGACTTTTCGTTTACAATACCGCACTGATGTTCTGATATGACTGAAACAAGCTAACACTTATTAGCATTTGTGCTAGGTAACAATAGGTAGCGATGGCACACCTGGACGCTCCCATTAACCACCTCCTGTGAGTGACATTTACAACCAAAAGGCCTTGTGAAATGAATTCAATAGTAGAAATTGAGTCGAATGTCAGTAAAATGTCTAACAGATTTTCGCCGCAGTGGCTACTCGGATGCTAGCAGTGTTAGCTACCCACTCACACGAAATGACTCTTGACTGCTAACGTGCTAGCATTTTAAACACCGTTACAATGGGATAAGATGGTGCTAATACGTTGTCAATTGGCGTCAGATTTGACCAAGCTAGTAAGGAAAAAATCTAATGTTTATTTTTTTGTTTTTAATCAACGCGGTGGGGAAGCGGGTTAGCTTCATGTTCCTTGCCGGGCACAACAAGAAAAACCGACCGCGTTGGAGGCACTGCTTTTCTGTGCGTTAAGTGTTCCCCACCCACCTGGTGGATGACAAGAAGAGCGGCCCACATCAGTGCTCCGAAGCCGGGGACCGTCATTGTGTTGCCGGGGTCTTAAGTTGTTATTGTTGTTGTTCTTCCCCATCAACAGAAACGAATCACCACCGCCGCGTTATTAGGGTTCTCACGTAGTTTCCAGGAAGTACACGCCCCCGCTGCAACATGATTGGCTCCTGCGTCACGTGAAGGGCAGGCACGCAGAGGTAACGAGATGACCGTCCAGAACGTGTCACATTTGTATGAAATTTAAAAAACAAAGAAGTTTGTTATGGTTAGGATTAGGGTGGGATAGAGAGAGTTAGTGGGAAACATATGAAAGCAGCCACACTTAAATCACATCTTTACCCGTCTCGAAGCAGACTGGAGTGGCTTTGAAAATTCAGCTAGCAGCCTGGATGAATATATGGACACTGTCACATCCTGCAGTTTGCCTACCGAGCGAACAGGTCTGCGGATGATACAGTCAACATGGGACTGCACTTCATCCGAGAACACCTCGACAGCACGGGGACCTACGTGAGGATCCTGTTCGTGGACTTCAGCTCAGCATTCAACACCATCATCCCTGAACTCCTTTCCTCCAAGCTTCTCCAACTCAGCGTTTCTCGCCTGCCATCTGCCAGTGGAGTTACAGCTTTCTGACGGGCAGGACACAGCAGGTGAGGCTGGGGCAGGGCACCTTATCCACACACAGCATCAGCACCGGGGCGCCCCAAATTTGTGTCCTCTCTCCGCTGCTCTTCTCTCTCTACACGAACGACTGCACCTCAACGCACCCGGCTGTCAAACTCCTGAAGTTTGCAGATGACACCACTGTCATCAGCCTCATCAAAGACGGCGACGAGTCTGCATATCGACAGGAAGTGGAGCGGCTGGAGCTGTGGTGCGGCTGACACAACTTGGAGCTGAACACGCTCAAGACTGTAGAGATGATCGTGGACTTCAGAAGGCATCCTTCGCCACAGCTGCCCCTCACGCTGTTCAGCTGCCTTGTGTCAAACGTCGAGACCTTCAAGTTCCTGGGGATTACAGTCTCTCAGGACCTGAAGTGGGCGATCAACATCAACTCCGTCCTCAAAAAGGCCCAGTACAGGATGTACTTCCTGCGGCTTCTGAGGAAGCGCCTGCCACAGGAGCTGTTGAGGAAGTTCTACACAGCGGTCAGTCCTGTGTTCTTCCATCACAGTCTGGTTTGGTGCTGCTACAAAAAAAGGACAAACTCCGACTGCAACGGACAATCAAAACTGCTGAAAAGATTGTCGGTACCCCCCTACCCACCATTGAGGACTTGCACGCTGCCAGAACTAAGACAAGAGCGTGGAAAATCCTCTTGGACCCTCCACATCCCGGTCACCAACTCTTCCAGCTCCTTCCCTCAGGTAGGCGCTACCGATCAATGCAAACTAAAACTAGCAGACATTCCAACAGCTTCTTCCCTCTTGCCATAAACTTCTTAAATGGCTAACCTACAATTCCATTGCAACATTTTTTCCCAATTCTTTGTGTTGAGTTTGTTGTCACATTTCTGTCGGGCAATTATACATTACTCGTGTACTTACTGTGGTAGTCTCGCCATGCTGCACTATTTGCATATCTGTTGTTGACCAATACTGGCCACTCATGCCAGAGTAGCATCTGCACCACTTTCACACTGAGTGAGGAGTCTCTGCAACATTTGCACAATCGACCTTGTCCCAGATTATCGCGCTATTGGTCACTTTAAACTGCGTACATTCCTTGAAGTCTCGGCGCCCTTTGCACAATGGTCATTGCACCGGACTGTTGCTATATTTGTCATTCAAACTGCTCTAAGTGATAGAGGACTCTGCATCTTTTTGCACAATTGTCAAAAAAAAAAAAAAATTCCGACATTGCCAGATTACTAGCAACCTTTTATTGCTCAATGACTGTTTTTCTCAATGTCTTCATGTCTCAAAAGTATACTCTGTCAATTGACTGTCTGTTGTCGTACAAGAGCAGCTCCAACTAATTCCTTGTGTGTTTTTTTGGGCATACTTGGCAAAATAAAGATGATTCTGATTCTGATTCTGATACCTGGATACAGCATCCAATCATAGTGCAGCGGCGCGTGTGCTGGCGCCAGTAATATTGGCGCTGGACGTGTCCTGCCTGGAAATCATGTGGGAATCCTCACACCGCGAGCTGTCCCGAAGACACGCCTACTAGTGACGTCACACTTGCCTACACTATATTCCATATGTTTTGGGAAGACCGTCTTTATAGAAAAAAAAATAAATGCTTTAATCTATATTGTGAATTTAAATCGATACAATAACACAGACGTAACATGTTAGCGAGTGGTTTGTAGAACAACGCAACTTTGTATTTGGAAGTGGTGACGTAACAATCTAGAAGACTGGAATCTTTCCCCGCTGAGTGGACCGCAAGTCGGCAATTTCTATTTGTCAAATTGTCATTGCTGGAAAAGAAAACCCTAACTTTGGTCATTTTAAGGAGCAGGAGGTGACGCAGCAGCAAAATAATAATAAAAAAAAAGAATGGCAATATCCCTTATATATCTATAAATATCCCAATATTTATAGATATATACAAATTTAGTCATCGCCAGTCCCTGGTGGTCTAGTGGTTAGGATTCGGCGCTCTCACCGCCGCGGCCCGGGTTCGATTCCCGGTCAGGGAACCAATTTTATGCATGACTTCAATGACACTTTTTATATAAAACTCAAGTATGTCTTTTATGCTTTTTTTCTAATTCTCTAATTCTAATTCTTCTTTCTAATTCTCATAAAATAAAAATTGTACCGCATTAATGATGTTTGTGTGTCATTTTATCGATAAATGGTAAAACAACTTTGCGTCGCGTGCTCTTGACTCACTGCGACAGGTATCAACTTGCGATGACGTCATTCCATATGTTGTCCCTTCTGGCATGCATTTACCTGCGTCAGTGACTCTCGGCAACACCGGAACTTGGCAGAAATGCTTTTTCAAAATAAGACACTTAACACGGGAAAATACACTAGTTTTCAAGTAAAAAGACAAAATTTCAATTTATTCCATAGTGAATATAAATTTATATATTTTGTTATTATCATTGAGAGATTGTGCCCGCAGTGCTAGCTACGATACTCGTAATCGATAACCTTTATTCTGACAAACGACAACGGAAGTTTTCTGTGTGTAGTGCTCGTCCGCTTACACTTTAACACACACGGCCAGTTACTTTTGAGCGGAATGCACCTCTCGTAGACCAATAGAAACGTAAGTACCTGCTCTAAAATGTTTTAAGTTTTGTTTTTGTTTTTTAAATCCCAAACTGCCCTTTTTCAATGACCGGAAAGCGGTGTTTTAACAACGGCTTGTTTAAGCTAGCTCCTCAACTGAGCTAACTACCGAGTACCGTGTTTCACCCCCAAGTATCATAATGTATTTGAGCTTTGCGAGTACATGCTCTTCCTAAATGTTTGTTTATTCGTATCCTAAGGTCACAATACTGTATCCTAAGTAGCGAGTGACTGTCATTTTTTTGTGTTAAATCAAAGTTGTTTTCACCCGGAGTTCCGTTTGAAATAAGTAGAAAAGATTTAAAAATAATCAATAAATAAATTAAAAAAAATGTCCGTTCAGTGGTTAGTCCCTTTAACTGAGACAGATTGGCAAGGAGATGATGTAAGTAGGACTGGAATGCATGGGGGGCTCTCTGACGTCACCCGCAGCACTGTTGGCCAAATAAGGAGGAAAGAAAAGAAGAACGCACATGTGATGTCAATTTGGATGCTGTTTTCCCGCCAGCCAATTATTTTATGCATTTTATATAATGTTTTTTGGGGTTGTTTTGCAGCATAAAACACTCATACAAACAAAGGAGGACTGCCAAGGCCAGCAGCATCAGTGCAGCTGACACATGGCTGGCTTCAGGCAAGAGGATGTGGAGCTGCACTACGAGATGGGAGAGGAGCTGGGCAGGTATGCTGTGGTTAGACGTGGTCTAAGTCTCTACAAACCCTCAACTGCGAAGTAGACATCAACTGCGAAGTAGACATCTTTTTTTTTTTTTGATGGAAGGGGAGTTTTCCTGGCATTTTTTTTGTTGGTGTGCTGCCAATTCACTGACCTACATACTAGTTTGTATTCTTCCAGTCTGTAATATACACTACAGTGCAGTGGAATGTGTTAATGAAAGAGAACCAGCACGTGAAGGAGAAAAATGGGCAAGTGTGTGCTTACTGGTCTTATAGTGTGTGATGTACTCCAGGTGACCAACAGCACACCACACACACACACACACCACACACACACACACACACACACACATACACATACGTGTATGTGTATGTGTGTATGTCTCCATCGACAAACTGCCAGGAAATACAAAGAAGAAGAAGAAATGGGTTAACTATTAGCTTGTACATTTTAACACATTCAGACTGTTATATACTGTATGCTGGATCTCCCCAGCTACACAGAAACTGAATTTTGGTTGTGAAAGGTCTATTGCATTTCGCCAACAGAGACTCTCCACGATTTGCTTTTTAGCCACAAGATTAATCTAAAAATTATAAATGTGTTTTTCAAAGGCCTTTTTCTTTAGCTTTAAGCTAGCAGACTTATTTTATCGTCACAGTTTTCCTCTGGTACACTTCTATGGTGGCATCACACACAAATAAACACCCTCTGCTTACCCCCACTCTCCCCCAAGTGGTCAGTTCGCCATCGTGCGCAAGTGTAAGGAGAAGAGCTCAGGCAGCGAGTACGCCGCCAAGTTCATCAAGAAGCGCCGCCTGTCGTCCAGCCGGCGGGGCGTGAGCCGGGAGGAGATCGAGCGCGAGGTCAACATCCTTCGGGAGATCCAGCACACCAACATCATCACGCTGCACGACATCTTCGAGAACAAGACGGATGTCATCCTCATCCTGGAGCTAGTGTCCGGCGGCGAGCTCTTCGACTTCCTCGCCGAGAAGGAGTCCCTGAGCGAGGAGGAGGCCACGCAGTTCCTCAAGCAGATCCTGGACGGCGTACATTACCTGCACTCCAAGCGCATCGCACACTTCGACCTTAAGGTACGAACACTAGACGCTCCATCGAGTCGTACCCTGGATTGGTCTGGTTGCCAGCCAATCGCAGGGCACAAATACACAAACAAGCTTTTATACTAACATTCACAAGTCACATTCACGAGACAATTTTGAGTCTTCAGTGAACCAGTTGGAATGCGGGAGGAAAGCTTGAGAAAACCCACAATCATGGGGAGAACATGAAAACGTCGCACGGTCACGCTGCAGAGTTTCGAACCCAGAACCTCAGAACTGTGCGGCAATCATTTAAAGCACCATGCTGCCCCATCCCATCCATTGAATGAAAAATTCAAACAGCTAAATTTTTATTGACACTCTCCAATATGTATTCATACCGAGGGGTGTTGCTATTATTTTGCTCCCCTCATTTAGCTCCACCAGAAGAGCTGCATGTTTAAAATGACTCAAAAGTGCCGTGCCATCTGTTGTACACAAACGTTGTATTTGAACTTTTCCAACCTTTACAGGACTCACGGCAATACTCTTTTTAAACCTGTACGTATTTTATGGGATTTACGGTGATCTTATTTAATTTAACCTGTGCAAATTTGCGGGATTTACATTTAGTCTTATTTTAACTTGAGCAACTTTTAAGGGATTTGCCGTAGCTTCACCTTAACCTGAGCAATTTGTATGGAATGTATGGTTGTCATTTATTTCCATGTGCAACTTTGGTGTGATTTATGGTAGTCTTACTTTTCTAGTTAGTTTCACTTAAACCTGATCTTTTTTTTTTTTTTTTTTTTTTTTTTTTTTTTTAATAAATAGAATTGATGGTAGTTATTTTTACCTGTGCAATGTTTATGGAATTTATGGTAGTCTTATTTTAACCTTTGCAACATCAATGGGATTCACGGCAGTCATATTTGAATAAGTGCAACCTTTATGGGATTTAAAGGTTACAATATTTTGATTTCAACATGTGCATCTTTCCGGGATTCACGGTAGTCATATTTTAAGCCGCTCAATTTTAGTGAGATTTACCTGTGCAAGTTTTATGCCATTTACGGTAGTAGTGGTTTAACCTCCGCATTGTACGTTAGAATGGACATGAGCAGAGATGCACGGCGACACATTTTATGGAATTTACGCTAGTCTTATTTTAACCTGAGCAATTTTTATGGGGTTTACGGAAACCTTATTTTAATAAATGCAGCTTTCCGCGATTCACGGTAGTAGTATTTTAAGTTAACTTGGCATTTAGGGTAGTCTTATTTTAAACTGCACACTTTTCATGGGGATTATGGCAGCCCTATATGTATGTAGCCTGTGCAGGTTTGATGGTGTATATATACAGTACTACGTATTTTAACCTTTGCAATTTGATAGAATGGCCATGAACAGAGAGAAGCAGGGCGACTAATTGGTTTTCAAGGGTCTTCAAAGACTGAAGAGTTTTACTTTATTTCATTTTTAATGATTCATTGGGCTCTCTGCACTTGTGTGTCTGTTACGTAAAAACATTGCCTGTGCAAAGAATGAGTGCTCCACATTATGTTTCAGCCCGAGAACATCATGCTGCTGGACAAGAACGTTCCCAATCCCAGAATTAAACTCATCGACTTCGGCATCGCCCATCAGATTAAAGCCGGCAACGAGTTCAAGAACATCTTTGGAACGCCGGAGTTCGTAGGTGGGTTTATCTCCCCCAAAATGTTCTTTTCTCGCCGAGCGAGCGACTTTTTGTGGCCTCCACATCTGCTTCGCATTCATGTCTTCGTTCCTCTGCGCTTTGCAGCTCCAGAAATAGTCAACTACGAACCACTGGGCCTGGAGGCAGACATGTGGTAAGACGCTAACCTTCTTTGTTCTACATCACTGCTATTCAATTTACTACTGACTTTTAATAAGATTTAGGTGGTCTTATTGTTACATGAGCAAGATTTACAGGATTTACTTTAACAGAGAGGATAAGCGGTACGGGAAATGGATGGATGTTTGGATGTGCAACTTTATAGGATTTACCGTCATCTCATTTTAACCCACATAACTTGTTGGTTTTCCGCGAGTATTATTTCAGCCCACAATTTTCCAGAGATTTATGGAAGTCTTAGTTTCACCTGTACGTCTTTTATGTGATTTGTGATAGTTTTACTTTTAGTAGTTCAACTTGTAAGTGATTTAAGGTAGTCTGACTTGGTTGTCTTTCTTTAATTTGTGCACATTTTTTACGATTTATAGTTTTATTGATACCGGTGCCACTTTTATGAGATTTATGGTCGTCTTTAATATGTGAAAGTTGTATTTGATCTATGGTAGTTTTATGCTTTTACCTGTGCAACTTCTAGGGGAACCAAGATAGTCTCACTTTTTTTACGTAACCCACGGAATTTTTATGGGATTTATGGTCTTTTAACCTGCGCAATTTTATTGGGATTTATGTTTCTTATTTTAACAGGCAACCAATTGTACAATTTGGGGGAGGGATGTGTTATACACGAGAAATTACAGTATATAGTTTGTTTTAAATCGCGCAATTTTTCAGGATTTCCAGTAATCTTTTGGTAACGTGTGCAACTTTATGAGATTCACAGTAGACTTCTTTAAACCTGCACATTGTGGCTCTTCCCATGTGACATTTTCACACCATCTTTTCTTTATTTTTATGTGCAGGAGCATCGGCGTGATCACGTACATCCTGTAAGTGGCGTGGTGCACGGCGCTAACACGTTAGTCATTTAACGGCTTTACTTGGCCGCCGTCTAAAGCGTGAAACTTTTCCCGGCAGCTTGAGCGGCGCTTCTCCATTTCTGGGCGAGACCAAGCAGGAGACGCTGACCAACATCTCGGCGGTCAACTACGACTTTGATGAAGAATACTTCAGCAACACCAGCGAGTTGGCCAAAGACTTCATACGACGCCTGTTGGTCAAAGATCCAAAGTAGGAGACCATATCGAAATATTTATTCGTATTTCTGTACTGTCTTTTTCTGACTGATTTGTCATTGCAGGAAGAGAATGACCATTGATGACAGTCTTCAACATCCGTGGATTAAGGTGATGTATTTTATCTTCTTTTACTGCTGTGGTTAAACCTTCTATATCATCCAACAAAAAGCATATCCAAATTAATCACGAGCAACCTGATGACGATAATCATGGTTAGCAGAACATTGCAAGAAATACGTCAGGGATTTGCTAATGGGATGGGGAAATCAAAACGGGGCACACTCTAATTAGAGCCAACACAATAAGACTTAAAATATTGCCCAAACAAATTATAGAAAAAAAATATTTAAACACTGCGGAATATAATATTAGGTAAAAAATACAAAAATATTAGAGAAAAATATGAAAATAATACAAAAACATCCATCAAAATATACAAAAAAAAAAAAAAAAAAAAAACAGATAATAGGTTAAACTACAAAACATACACTTGTAATTGGGGGAATAAAATACAAAATGAAAAATATTAGTGAACAAATAATACACTAAAAATACACAAATAGAGAAAACAATATTAGATGAAAATAGAAAAAGATTCCGCAAAAAATACTCTAGTATCTGGAGAAACTACAAATATATTTGTATTTTAAAAAAAAATAATAAAATATATGAAATTACACAGTCAGGAAAAACAGTAAAATAAAATACACAAATATTAAGAAAAGCTAAAAGATAAAATAGAATAATAGATGAATAATGCAAAAACACATATTAGATTAAAATATTATAAATACTGGTATTTAAGAATTTATTCAATAAAATATTAGATGGAAATTTTTCAAGTATTCACGGAAAAACTATTAGTAGATTAAAAATATAAAGGAAATATGAGGAAAAACTACAAAACTAAAATAACAGAAAGGCAAAAACATTGAAACAGATGCACAAATATTAGATAACTCATTCATGTATATATTGTATATGTGTGCATTCAATATCATAATCAATAAAATATTAAATACAAAATACACAAATATTGGGGGAAACTGCAAAATATTATAGATTTGCATTTGAAAATACACAGAAATATAAAAAATACTAAAATATAGCGAACAAGTTGAAAATATTAGATGGAAAATATATAATCAATAAAATATTAGATGGGAAATTTACATACAGTCAGAGGAAGAAAATATTTTAGGAAAAGAAAAAAATGACAGAAAATTACACAAATGTTAGGAGGAACTACAGTAATTGTATTTTTTTTTTATTATTTAAATATATTCAACAAATATTAGATGTAAAATATACAAACATTCAGGGGACAAATAAAAATAGAGAAATATTAGGAAAAAGTACAAGAATAAAATAATACAAAAATCCCAAAGTTTTAGACAAAAATAAACAGACTAAAAATATTATATTTTGGTATTTAAGAATATCATTAATAAAATATTCAGGGAAAAAACAAATATCAATAAATGAAAGATACATGAACATTCAGGAAAAAATTTAAAAAATTTGACAAAAAAATACGAGACAAAAATACAAAGATATCAGACCAAAAAAAAATCTGAATGTAAAATATCAGGCAAAATAGAAAGGCACTAAATATGTTAACGCTTACACTACCCATCTGTTAGTGCTTATCACAAGCGTTATCACTGTTTAGCATTTATTGCGTACTGATACGAGAGGAGACGAGCTCCTGATCGGAGTTTACAGGAATGACATTGCTGGTTTTATGTCGTCCAGGTGATCAAGCGGCGCAACGTGCGCCAGGAGGAGCGCGACCACAAGCCGGAGCGCCGGCGTCTGAAGACGACGCGTCTGAAGGAGTACACCATCAAATCTCACTCCAGCATGCCGCCCAACAACACCTACGTCAACTTCGAGCGCTTCTCGCAGGTCCTGGAGGAGATCGCGGCAGCCGAGCAGGGCCTGCGCCAGTTGGAGCGCAACCGGCGCTCGTGCCGAGACGACGTGGCCGCGCTGCTGTCCATCTATGAGGAGAAGGAGGGCTGGTACAAGGAGGAGAGCCGCTGCATCTCGGGACAGCTGGGCGCCGTCCGCCAGGAGCTGCAGCGCACGCAGGCGCAGCGCAAGAAGAGCCAGGAGGATGCCCGCGGCGCCGCGCAGGCCGCCGGCGCCCTCAAGCGCAAGTTTGGACGTCTGGAGAACCGTTATGAGGCGCTGGCCAAGCAGGTGGCGCACGAGATGCGCTGGGTGGAGGAGCTGGTGCGCTCCATCGCCGCTGACAAGGACCGGCAAGCGAGCGCACCTTGACTCTGCACTTAAATGGGCTCCTTAAGTTTAATTTATTATTTTTACACTTCTTACGTACTGTCCTTTTACTGTAACTCATTCAAGATTTTTTTTTATTTCATATTTATCGACAGTGTCAGCTATGTGGTGCCTCTCTGCTTACATGACCTCACCACAAAAAACGTTTTTTTTAATTATTATTTGTCATTATGCACACCTCAACCATTCCATCCTTTTTTTTTAATTTACATTCCCCACATCGTGTAGAACACATTCTGCTTAGTATTTGTTTTTCAAGTACTTGTTGGCACTTCTGAATGATTATAGCATCGTTTCAAAATATATATTTTAATGTATATGTGTAAAGAGGCTGTCGACATGTAATGGCTTTTTCCAAATAATAAAATGTTTTATCTGGAAACTAACTTTGTTTTTGTCCAGTCTCACACCTGGACTGGCTTCCAAATAACTATGGCTGTTCAGTCTTATCTACCAAAAAACAACAGGTTCCAAGTTGCTGTCTTAATAGTATGATACTAGATTATAGAGTATGGGGAGGTTCATACAGCTAAAATATGTATAAATAATCCCCCAAAAAATATGTGGATGCTACTTCTTGGATTTAAACTATTGTGAGGGTGGTCCAGAACCGAACCACCATGATAAACAAGGGATCACTGTATAATGTTTTTATAATTGTGAGAAGCCAAAATTGAATCCTGGTGAGAGCGCAAATATTTTGGTCTCCCAGATCCCAGAGTCACTGCAACGTCTCCCCCAGTGAGATAGGCCCGCAATCCCAGGATAGACATCAACTCAATACTGCCATTCATTCATATCTCCTTGATGTTGTCTAATTACTGAGACGTATTGGACGTGGTGCTGTTTAATACCTGGATTGGATTCCACTCAACTACACACAATCATTCTGATGTCCTTGGTGCTATCTAATGCCTGCATTGGCCTCATAAAACAGAAGTCAAAGGTGACATCTAATACCTGGATATTATTCCACTCAACTGTGCCTATTCATTCTAATGTCTTTAGTGGTGTCTAATGCCTGGATTGGCCTCGAAAACAACAGTTCTGTACCTGTGAATATTCTCATTCGTCCAGGTCATTTCATTTACAGGGCATTGAATCGATTGCAACTGCACTGTTTTAGTTGGAGGTCTGGCTCCCAATATTGTAACCACGCCTTTACATTCATCCACAATGTTCTTGGTGCTGTCTAACACCTCGATTGACCTCTTAACGACTTCTGTCGGTTTTTGTGTTAAATGGAACAAGTCTGCCGACACCATGTGTGATTAATTCTTTACCTATTTATATTGTTTGACATGTAAAAACATTGGTTTAAAATGTTCTTGTTCTAAGGTGTGTAACGTATGTCGTCAATCGCTTTCATTTCATTACATTTTAAAACACTTTTATCTATCACGCTCGAGGATTTAGGTGATTGAAGGTGACTGCCATTGCGGCTGCAGGTGTTACAAAAATAGACTGCTGACGGTCGCAAATAGTGGCAAGCTGCTTCAAGACAGAATCAGTAAAAACAATAATTAATGAGGTGCAAAATTTGGACTGAGAGAAAAAAAAACTCACATTCCAAAAATTTCCCAGGAGTATTGTAGGCCTGCTGGGATATAATGGTTGCTGGAGGCCTGCTTTTGGCTGACAACTTGACCTTGTCTTTTACCTGGGCTTGTGTTCTTTCCAATACAGTAAACCGTGGAGGTTACAGGTTCTGTCTAATACCTAGATTTGTTTCCACTCATATAAAACCTATTAATTCCCAGGGACTTTCTTTGGTGCTGTCTATTACATGGATTCCCAACCTCTGTATACTGTAAGGAAGATGATACAGGTGTATTACCTGTACTAGCTGTTGTGTAGCAA